>NC_056732.1:1662280860-1662283360 GCF_019279795.1 Protopterus annectens
TGGGTCCCCTTTTTCCCCGGAGGCACTATGACTGGTATGGGAGAGGTTGGGCGCTTTTGGGCACAGCGCTGAGGGCATCCTGGAGTCCAGAGTCATGGCAGGACTCCTTGTGAAAGAACATGACCAGAGACTGCTGCAGAGCCAGTACCATGGTTACGAATACAAAGCAGAAGCCTGGGACCATCTCACCCGTGACCTCACCAGTGCCACTGGCATACCCTGAACCGGTGAGCAGGTCAGGCATCACTATGCTGGCCTGAAGTGGAGAAAGGGTGATCTTTTGGATCAGTGAATCCAAGAGGATAGGAGGATGGGGGGATGTCCCAGCCGTGTGTAAGTATCAGTCCACTACCTGTTTAATAATTGCCAGCTCATGTATATTATGGATAGGTGTGGCTAAATATTCCTCTTATGTCTTTCACAGTGACAGTTGAGTGGGCTGCGAATCAGGAAGCCCCTGCCTGTAGATTGCAGCTGTTACGACATGAGGCAGGTTAGTAATACTCTTGCATAGGAAATAAATCTAAGCATAGTAGTAAGTTAACTGCCTATATAAAACCTGTATTGTTTAAGGCATGTACTGCATTCACCAGAGAATATGGCAGGTACAGTCTCATATAGGTTGCATGTAAATAAAAAACATAATAGCCTGACAATAAAGGTCTAACTGCTGGACTGCATTTGTTTACTCTGGTATCATATGGTAATGTACAGTTGCAATCTCTTAATAGTGCTGTTGTATTAAGCACTGTTACCCACACTGTGCTACATAAATAGAATGTGTAGGAATGTCTGTATATGACTGTTGTAATCACAAAAGGTCATAGTACAACTGAGAGAGAGAGACTTAGACAGAAAACAGTGAAAAGACAGACAGCATAATCCAAATAGCACACTCAACTGAGAAGTCAACTGTTGTATTTTTAGCACACACAGCCATGGTTCAAATCCTGGGAGTGGTAGTAGGCTGTATGCAGAATCATACCCCAAAACTGTCCAGAATGTCCAGTAAATTGGCCCATATCGGCTGCTTGTCACCCTGTCCCCCCTGTCAAATCAGTGGGATGATCCCAGACATTTAGGCAGCAAATAAAACAGGGTTTATTACATCAAGCTTTCGAGTAAAAACTCTTTTTCAAGAAAAAGAGTTTCAACTCAAAAGCTTGATGTAATAAACCCTGTTTTATATGGATGGTCGTGCTGTGCTTTTTGTTACTGGATTTAATTTCATGTTGGTTCACCAGTATGTCTAGCTATTCTACACCGGTTTCTTGGACTTTGTTAGGCAGCAAATAAGAAATACAACTGATTGTCAGACATCTATAAGAACAAACCTGTCACTCTAGCAACTCCTCAAAATGTTATGAGAGTAATAAGCCAAGTATGTCCCATCTCCATCCCCATGTTGTGAAGCTCTGACCAGAGTGTGTACAGTAACACTGTGAGACATGTATGTGCATAATACTAATGTGGAATCTGGTAATATGTGTGGCAACATTCAGGTAGTGTGAACAAACATTGCCCCCACACGTCTGTATGATACGAAAACTGTGCCTAGAAATAAAAGATTGATATCATGTACTGGTACTGTTTACTCTGGTATTGCATGGCATTGTTAGTGTTGCAGTTGCTCTGAATAATAAGGTATTACTCATCACTGTGACCCACATTGTGCTACATAATAAAACTGTCTAGGAAATCCTGTATAACAGTGTAGTAATTACAAGGTCAGATTGTAAAACCACAGGAGACAGAAGAGATATAAAGCAATATCTATATAGCACACTCTGTGATGGACACTGTTCTATTTTTAGCAGACACAGTCATGGTTCGAATCCTGGGAGTGGTAATAAGCAGTATGCAGAATCATACCCCACAAATGTACAGAATTGTCTAGAATGTCCAGTAAATTGGCCCATATCTGCCTACTGTTACCCTGTCCCCCTGGCATATCAGTGTACTAATCTTCGACATGTAGGCAACATTTCATGTCATATAACTGGCTGTCAGGCCTGTACATATTTGGAAAATGTCAATGAAAACAAACCTATCATTGTACAAATCACCAAAGGTTTAAGAGGGCAATAGTCAAAATATGTCCAGGTTCACCTGTATGTTGTCAAGACATGCCCAGAGTACATGCAATAACAGATGGACAGGTATGTACATAACATCAACCTAGAATCTGGGAATATGTGTAGAAACAGTTAGGTAGTGTTAACAAACGATACCTCCATAGGTACCAGGTAAGAGGTGTATACTGCAGGTAAAACTCAGTCCATGTAGATAATTGTCTACATCCATACCACTGTCCAAAGTAAGGCAATAGGGTTGTGTACTAAAACCTGTAAGGTACAGATCACAGCACTGACTAGGAAAGTAAGGAGAACTACAAGAATATGCTAGTTGTTAAATGACATCTTTCTCTCCCACCCACCGTATATGCAACAATAAACTAAATACACAACCCAAATGGTATGTTCTCCATTAAATCTATTGT